>NC_056732.1:1860008428-1860048428 GCF_019279795.1 Protopterus annectens
GGCTAGGCTTGTATAGGCCTATGAACCTGTGTGTGTACTCCAGTGGTGCAGAGTATGTGGGTAAATCAGATTGAAGGGTGTGTGCATACTTTATAGTGGTATGCTGCAGATGCATCCTGTGTGATTGGCAGACTGTGATGCATTCCACCTGCCAGGTTTATCACTGACTGTTTTGAATGGCCCAGTGTCAGTGAAACAGGGCTTATCAGTCATTTATACTTGATTGGCTTTCCCAGACTCTTTCCTTTTATTTATTTATTTATTTTAAATTCCTTTCACTGCTAAGCACTGCGGCGTGGCATGCAAACCCGCAGCTCTAGTATAAACAGTGCTCTCTGCAGTCTGGACACAGCCCCATGCACAGGCACACTCAGCATAGGTTAAATCAGCTAAAACGCATGCCATGGGGCTCAACACAGCTTAGCAGCACTGGACCTCCCCCTCCGCTTAGCTGTACTTCTCTGAGCACATACTGGTGCCACTGAGTTCCGATCCACTTAAACATAGTGACACACCCCCTTTTGGTGTCAGCTACTTGTTCTACTAATACCAACATGGTTCTGGGCCTGCATGGGTTTTATCTGCGGACACAGTGGTCCATTTTTGCTGTTCAGTAATCCCAGCTCATACAGATCCTTGCATATATTCTGGATACTTCACTATTCCAGGGCCCTGCCTCCTTAGCAACCACTGAAACCTGCCATTGTACGTACTGCATGCAGAGCACTATAATGCATTATTTTTACAAATGTTTTATTTTTAATTTTTCAACATTTTAATATTTTTTTTTTGCATAGCAGCATGTTTGCGAATTGCTGCACAAACGTAATATGTGTATTAAAAAATATTATTTTATAGTGGTTTGCATTGATTTTTAGACTCGCATGGCATAGTTTTGGACATTTCAATGCCTACATTGGCATATCCAGCCTTCTAGTTCAGTTTTTACAGCCCCTGTTTAATTACAGAGTTATTTTAAATGTATGCTTCTGACACCAACATACCTGGAAAAACAACCAGCTACTGCAGGAACCAGCCAGGGAAACGTAGCTAGGACAGCAACTCACAGCTCGCTGAAACACAATTTGTAGTGTAACGTACAATACCCCACTCGTAAGAACTCCACAGCACTGAATTCACTTTAGTTAGATGTCCATAGAGGATATATAGAAATAAAACCACCAAGCATAGATATATTCCAAAACGCTGTACAAAGGTCGATGAGACATCCACAAAAAAGATGATTAAACGAATCCTTTTATTATAACTTGAAAAAGAGCTGCCAAGACCACTAGTTTAGCGCTTTCATCTGCACCATCGCAGACTTCCTCAGAACTAGTGTGTACATTAAAATCAATTGGTTTAAAAACACAATTTGGCGCCAATGTTTGTATCTTCATTTAAAGAGACAGACATTAAATTCATCATCCCAGTTACGCATATAAATCTGATAATCTGCATTTCAAATGACATTAGGCCAACTTAAAATGTGAAAAAATGTAAACTATGTAAAAATGTGAAAATCAAGAATCAAGAATGATCTCTTGACAATAATACATATACAGAATATTATTTGAAAAAATATATGTATATACTTAACATACATAATATTAAACAATCAATAAACAAGCTAAAAAATGTTTGCTTAAAAAATCAATAAAAATACTATGAATCCAAGATAAGGAAGTGAATTCAGTGCTGTGGAGTTGTTACGAGTGGGGTATTGTACGTTACACTACAAATTGTGTTTCAGCGAGCTGTGAGTTGCTGTCCTAGCTACGTTTCCCTGGCTGGTTCCTGCAGTAGCTGGTTGTTTTTCCAGGTTGCTTGCTCTGACACCAACATGGCTTCTGCACGGCTACCTTGGTTACTGGATCACAAGTCACCCTAATTTGCATGCATTTCACATACTTATGATTTGCATGCCAAGGACACTTCCATGTCTGCACGCTCTGTTTCCATGTTGAGGCCGTGTCACTATGCCTACATGGAAAATCACTCTGTGTACGCTTTGACTGGTCTCTGCTGAAGAGATGCCATGGATACATGTAACTAGCTGTATAACCGTTGTCTACTGAGGAGATGCCATGGATACATTATGTGTAACTAGCTGTATAACTGGTGTCTACTGAGGAGATACCATGGATATAGTATGTGTGTCTACTGAGGACATACTATGGATACATTATGTGCAACTAGCTATATAACTGGTGTCTCCTGATGAGATGCTGTGGATACATTATGTGCAACTAGCTGTATAACTGGTGCCTACTGAGGAGATACCATGGATACGTTATGTGTAACTAGCTGTATAACTGGTGCCTACTGAGGAGATACCATGGATACATTATGTGCAACTGGCTGTATAACTGGTATCTGCTGAGGGGATTCTGTGGATACATTATGTGCAACTAGCTGTATAACTGGTGTCTACTGAGGAGATACCATGGATACATTATGTGTAACTAGCTGTATAACAGGTGTATACTGAGGACATACCATGGGTACATTATGTCTAACTGGCTGTATAACAGGTGTTTGCTGAGCAGATACCATGGATACATTGTGTAACAAGTTTGTAACTGGTGTCTACTGAAGACCTACCATGGATACATTAAATGTAACTAGTAGCATAACTGGTGTCTACCGAGGAGATGCCATGGATACATTATTTATAACTAGCTGCATAACTTGTGCCTACTGAGTATATACCATGGATACATTATGTGCAACTAGCTGTATAACTGGTGCCTACTGAGGAGATGACATGGATAATTTATGGGTAACTAGCTGTATAACTGTTGTCTACTGAGGAGATGCCATGGATACATTATGTGTAACTAACTGTATAACCGGTGCCTACTGAGGAGATGCCATGGATACATTATGTGTGTCTGCTAAGGAGATGCTGTGGATACATTGTGTAACTAGCTGTATAACTGGTGCCTACTGAGGAGATGCTGTGGATACATTATGTGTAACTAGCTGTATAACCAGTGCCTACTGAGGAGATACCATGGATACATTATGTGTAACTAGTTGTATAACTGGTGTCTACCGAGGAGATACCATGGATACATTATATGTAACTTGCTGTATAACGGTGTCTATTGAGGAGGTGCCATGGATATATTAATGTGTAACTGGCATTGTAACTGTTGTCTACTGAAGAGATGCTGTGGATTTATTATGTGTAACTAGCTGTATTACTGGTGTGTACTGAAGAGATGCTGTGGATTTATTATGTGTAACTAGCTGTTTAACTGGTACCTACCGAGGAGATGCTGTGGATACACTGTGTGTAACTAGCTGTATAACTGGTGTCTACTGAGGAGATGCCATGGATACATTATGTGTGACTAGCTGTATAAGTGGTGTCTACTGAGGAGATGCCATGGATACATTGTGCGTCTACTGAGGACATACCATAGATACGTTATGTATAACTAGCTGTATAACTGGTGTGTACTGAGGAGATGCCATGGATGCATTATGTGAGTCTGCTGAGGAGATGTTGTGGATACATTATGTCTAACTGGCTGTATAACCGGTGTCTACTGAGGACATATGATGGATATATTATGTGTTACTAGCTGTATAACCGGTGTCTACTGAGGACATATGATGGATATATTATGTGTTACTAGCTGTATAACCGGTGTCTACTGAGGACATACGATGGATATATTATGTGTTACTAGCTGTATAACCAGTGTCTGCTGAGGAGATGCCATGGATACATTATATGTAACTAGTTGCATAACTGGTGTCTACTGAGGAGATGCCATGGATACATTTATGTGTGTCTACTGAGGAAATACCATGGATACATTATGTGTAACTAGCTGTATAACCGGTATCTACTGAGGACATAACATGGATATATTATGTGTTACTAGCTGTATAACCGGTGTCTGCTGAGGAGATACCATGGATACATTATGTGCGACTAGCTGTGTAACTGGTGTCTACTGAGTAGATGCCATGGATACATTATGTGTAACTAGCTGTATAACTGGTGTCTGCTGAGGGGATTCTGTGGATACATTATGTGTAACTAGCTGTATACCCAGTGCCTACTGAGGAGATGCCATGGATACATTATGTGTAACTAGCTGTATAACCGCTGTCTACTTAGGAGGTACCATGGATATATTAATGTGTAACTGGTTGTATAACTGGTGTCTACTGAAAAGATCCTAGGATTTATTATATGTAACTAGCTGTATTACTGGTGTCTACATACCATGGATACATTGTGTAGCTAGCTGTATAACTGGTGTCTACTGAGGAGATATCATGGATACATTATGGGTAACTAGCTGTATAACCGGTGTCTACTGAGAACATACCATGGCTAGATTATGTGTAACTAGATGTATAACTGGTGTCTACTGAGGAGATGCCATGGATGCATTATGTGTAACTAGCTGTATAACTGGTGTCTACTGAAGAGAAGCCATGGATACATTATTTGTAACGAACTGTATATCTGGGTTCTACCGAGGAGATACCATGGATACATTGTGTGTCTGCTGAGGAGATACCATGGATACATTATGTTTGTCTACTGAGGACATACCATGGATACATTATGTGTGACTAGCTGTGTAACTGGTGTCTACTGAGGAGAAGCCATAGATACATTATGTGTAACTAGCTGTATAACTGGTGTCTACGGAGGTGATTCTTTGCATGCATTATGTGTAACTAGCTGTATAACTGGTGCCTACTGAGGTAATGGCATGGATGCATTATGTGTAACTAGCTGTATAACCAGTGCGTACTGAGGAGATGCCATGGATACATTATGTGCAACTAGCTGTATAACTGGTGTCTGCTGAGGGGATTCTGTGGATACATTATGTGCAACTAGCTGTATAACTGGTGTCTGCTGAGGAGGTACCATGGATACATTATGTGTAACTAACTGTATAACCGGTGTCTACTGAGGAGGTACCATGGATATATTAATGTGTAACTGGCTGTATAACTGGTGTCTACTGAAGAGATGCCATGGATACATTATGGGTAACTAGCTGTATAACTGGTGTCTACTGAGGACATACCATGGATACATTACATGTAAGTAGCTGTATAAATGGTGTCTACCGAGGAGATACCATGGATACATTGTGTCTGCTGAGGTGATACCATGGATACATTATGTGTAACTGGCTGTATAACTGGTGTCTACTGAGGTAATTCCATGGGTGCATTATGTGTAACTAGCTGTATAACTGGTGCCTACTGAGGAGATGCCATGGATACATAACGTGTACCTAGCTTTATAACTGGTGCCTACTGAGGAGCTGCCATGGATACGTTATGTGAACTGGCTGTATAAATGGTGTCTACTGAGGAGATGGATATAGTATGTGTGTCTACTGAGGACATACTATGGATACATTATGTGCAACTAGCTATATAACTGGTGTCTCCTAATGAGATGCTGTGGATACATTATGTACAACTAGCTGTATAACTGGTGCCTACTGAGGAGATACCATGGATACATTATGTGTAACTAGTTGTATAACTGGTGCCTACTGAGGAGATACCATGGATACATTATGTGCAACTGGCTGTATAACTTGTATCTGCTGAGGGGATTCTGTGGATACATTATGTGCAACTAGCTGTATAACTGGTGTCTACTGAGGAGATACCATGGATACATTATGTCTAACTGGCTGTATAATAGGTGTCTACTGAGCAGATACCATGGATACATTGTGTAACAAGTTTGTAACAGGTGTCTACTGAAGACGTACCATGGATACAATAAATGTAACTAGTAGCATAACTGGTGTCTACCGAGGAGATGCCATGGATACATTATTTATAACTATTTATTTTATTTATTTTATTTATTTTACATTTGTTAACCGGGCTAGTCTAACTGGATATATTTCCATTTTCAGCAGAGGCCCGGAGAGAAAAGCTCCACATGTAGACAAGACGGATACAACATAACAAAAAAAATTCATAACAACAGATTAAAAAGTGGTAGGACTTTCACTCCAAGACCAGAATGATTAATCATAGTATAAAGGTATAAACAACATGTTCAACATAATTTCATCTTTAGAACCATTTAGAGAAAGCATGAAACCAAGGAAAAGAGAGAACATTAATCGAAAGAAAGTGCAGATTTAAAGAGATATGTATTGCCAGAAAGAGAGAGACAAATAGCCATGAGGAGGAGAAAAAACAAAGAAAATTTTAATCAGGCTTAGAGCAGGAACATATCCAGTGGTTTTTAAGGTGGACTCTTGAGTTTCTGTTTAAACAGAACAGCAGATGCAATTGAAGTAAGTTCGGGAGGAAGTTTATTCCAGTGTTTCCCAATGGCATTTGAGAAAAGGGAATCACCAGCAAGGTTATTAGATTTGGTTAAGGTAACTAGCAGTTTGCTGGAAGAGCGGAGTGAGTTCAGGTTTGAGTAGGGGCTTAAGAGGTTAGAAAGAACAGGTGTATTAAGAGGTTGGTAAAAAGCTCTTTGGACAAACATAAGTTGGGATAGAAGCAACATGTTTGTCAGTTCAAGCCAGTTAAGTTGTTGCAGATTCAGACAATGGTGGGTTCTAAATTGCTTCCCAGTAACAAATCTAGCTATGTTATTGTAAGTGGTAGACAGTTTAGAGAGATTGTTTTTCTTGAGATTAGTGTAGATAGGTGAGGCATAGAGAAGTGTGGAAATAAGATGTGAGTGGGCAAGATTAACTTTTGCTGGGAAGGTTAAAAAAGTTTTGATTCTATATAGAGAGCCAAGTTTCCTGTTTACAGATTTAATGGTATTGTTGATATGAAAGTCGAAGGAAAGATTGTTATCAATCGTGACACCTAGCAATTTAGTAGTAGAGTCAGGTGATATAATGGTTCCATTATTCGACACGATAGTGAAGTCAAATGTAGGGGATCTGGTAGTAGGCTTAAAGAGTAGGAGTTTGGTCTTTTTTGCGTTTAGGAGTAGACAACGTTTTAGGAACCAAGTTTCGACTTTAGAAAATACAGCTTGAGTGTTAGTTTGAAGTTCGGAAATGGATCTAGCAGAGCAAATAAGTGTGGAGTCACCAGCATATTGAATGCAAGTAGCCTGTGGAATGGCTAATTGTAAGTCATTTATAAAGAGGGAGAATAGAAGAGGTCCAAGAATAGAGCCTTGGGGGACCCCAAGTGAAATTGGTAGAAGAGATGAGAGTTTGTTATCCCAGAGGACAGCCTGTTTCCTGTTAGTGAGATATGAACTGAACCAGTGGATAGCCTTAGGTCCTAAGGAAAGGGATTCGAGAATTTTTAATAGGAGAGAGTGGTTAACCATGTCGAAGGCTTTGGACAGGTCAATGAAGAGAGTGGAAGACATGATATTATTGTTACGATTTTTGTTAATAATGTCTGTAAAGGAGAGCAGAGCAGTAGTTGTGCTATGATAGGGCCTGAAGCCATGTTGACAGTTTGTCAGAATGTTATTTTGTATTAGGTGATTCATTAACTGATGGTGGACACATTTTTCCATTATTTTTGCGAGTGGGAACAATAGGGCTATGGGCCTGTAGTTAGAATGTTCGAAGGAGTTTCCTCCTTTATGTAATGGTATGATGTGAGAGATTTTCCAGATATCAGGGATGGTTTCTTCATTTATGGTCCTATTAATAAGAATAGATATGGGATAAGCGATTTCAGAGTCTGCTTTTTGAAGGAATTCAGAAGGAAGCTGGTCAGCTGAGGGGGTACATGGTTTAAGTTTGAGAATGCATCTCTGTATAAAGGTAGTGGAGATGGGTTGTAGCCTAAAGGTTGGTAGTTTGGAGGATGCATGGTCAAGGATGCTAGTATTGTCACTGGAGAGATGGGAGGCTAAGGAATTAATAGTATCAATGAAGAATGAGTTGAAAGTGTTGGCAGTATCAAGGGGAGAAATTCTATCAGACCCAGAAGGGGAGGGGGTGGTAGTCTGTCCAGGGTGAAGAAGTCTGTTTAGGGTTGACCAGAAGTTTTGAGGGTTATTGTGATTCACTTGCTGAAGATTGCTATAATAGTTCCTTTTGTCAGAGAGGATTGCTTTTTTGGTACTGTTTCTCAGATGCCTGAAAGTCTGTTGGTCTATGGGAGATTTGCTAATTCGCCATTTTAACCAAGATTTGTTTCTAAGTGACATTTTTTGTCTAGTCTCTTTAGTTAGCCAGGGGGCTGGCTTGGCTTTAATTCTAATAGAACGTTTTGGTGCATGATTATCTAGAATAGTTAGGAATGTGGTGTTAAAGTAATTAACAGCTTCTTGAAGAGGAAGTGTTTTTAGTGGGTTCCAGTTACAGGCCTTTAGTTCAGTTTTAAATTGGGTTGGATTAAAGTATTTGAGGTCACGTAGGGTCCTATATAAAGGAGAGTAGTTAGAGGCATTTTTTGTCTTAAAATATAGGTTAGGTTATGGTCACTAACGTCATCAGGTAGCGTTCCAGACTGATATTTAACTAGAGGTTTGTTTACCAAAATCCAATCAAGAATACTTTCTTTGTTATTAGTTTTGTTAATCCTAGTAGTGGTGTTAATTGTCTGAGTGAAGCCATGGAGATTAATATGAGATGCTGGGTTGTTAGTGGATATTGAGGACCAGTCTAGGTTAAGGTCTCCTAGTATTATGGTTTCTGGTGGGTAGGTGGATGAGGCCCAACTGAGGATATTTTCTAAGGTAGTAGAGTTATTTCCAGGAGGTAGATATATACAAATGATATAGATAGATTTTTTTGGGTTTAGTTGCAGCTTTGAGATAAGAAGTTCAGTTTTAGTAAATCCAAGGTTCTCATAGGGTACTAATGTTAATTTTAGTTCAGTTTTGAACAGTAGTGCTACTCCTCCGCCTTTTTTACCATTGCGGTCGAGTCTCAAGATATTATAACCTGGAGGTATGATTTCAGTGTCTTTAGTAAAGGGTTTTAACCAGGTTTCAGGAGTGGTGATCAAGAAGAGAGTGGAGTTGGGTGATTTTGTTATTGATGCTTTGGATATTAAGGTGTCCTATGAGTAGAGTATTTGTATTGGAGGTTGGTAATTGAAGAGATGAGTTTAGTGAAGCAGGTGTAGCTTCAGCTGGAATATTAGATGGACCTGGGTTGGAGTGAATGTCGCCATCTACCAAGGTAGAGTGGTTGTATTCCAAGTGAGATTTGTTAGGGAAGTTCAGTAAGTATTTTAGTTTCCTAATCAAGAGGTTCTGAATTTTTATGTGAGACAATCTGTGATATTTAGCTAAGAGGTAACTAGAGGTAGATGTAATGTTTAATTGAGTAAAGTTTAGGCTTTTGTAATTTGAGGTTGTGTGTTTAGGAGAGTAGTTGAAGTGGAAATTGAGTTTAGATTCATAAAAGGTTAAAAATAGGGCATTGTGAGAGAAAAGGAAGTAATGAGCAGGAGTATTAGTATTTTTAGAATACTGTCTTTAACAGAGATCATGAAAGTAGGATTGTGGATGTCTGTAGACATGTTGAGGTGTGAAAGAGAGGAATAGACTAAAAGACTTTGGTAAGACTATAGTATAAGGATGTGTAGCTAGATGGAAGAGACAAGGTAAGAATATACCTTTAAGTTTAGACAGGTGATAGGAGAGGTGATTGAGGAAGGTATAGTTGAGAGGAAGTTGTAGATGAGGTATGAGCCAGTGATAGGTGAAGTTATAGAGGGGGTGTGGTGTGAGGGGTATAAAGCTAAGGACACGTGGGGTGGGTGGGATAAGGAGGTAGGGAAGGGAGCGGAGCGGGGCAGAAACAATCAGCTAAGCAGGGAAGTTAACACCACGAGTTGCCTATACTACGTAGTTTAAAAAGCAAGAAAGGGAGTGTTAGTTAAGGAACCTGAGAGGGTTCAGGCAGTATACAAGTAAATTTAACAGATGCAGGTATAGGTGGGAAAAAAGTATAGTTTAGGTGAAAAAAAACATGAAAGGGTACAGTGAGAATACAAGGAGACAGTAGGTGCAAGGTACAGGGAAGTAATATATACAGTTTGCAGAGGGACACAGGGAGGAAAAAGTAGAAAGTAAGCAGGTATTAATATGTAAGACCCACTTGTAAGTGAACTAAAGGTAGGAAAAACAGAGAAAAGGAGTGCAGCAGCCAGAAAGGAGTAATGGAGAGATAGTGAGGAGACAGATGAGGCAAGGCAAGCAGGATGTCTCAGTTATGGGAAGACTAGCAGGGACAGGTGAGTAGTAAAAAATAAATGCAAGGGGATATGGCGACTAAATAGTATGCAGGTAAGTAAGGGATAGGGGCATCTTTAGCTTGTACTACGTGTGTGCCGCCCACAAGAGGACATAAACACCAAGTAAATTAAACACAAAATGGACATACAGCCAATGCAGATGAGAATAGGAATTAAACAGCCTTTACTCAAGAGGAGATAGGGGTGCTTCCTGGGTGCCAGTACAGATAGCCAGCTTCGTAGCTTCAGGGAAACCAGGAGAGATAAGCCAGCAGGGAAGGGACAACCCGATGAGGAGCACTAGGCTTTAATGCTGGAATACAAAAAAAAAAAAAAAACTAGCTGCATAACGTGTGCCTACTGAGTATGTACCATGGATACATTATGTGTAACTAGCTTTAACTGGTGCCTACTGAGGAGATGACATGGATAATTTATGGGTAACTAGCTGTATTACCGGTGCCTACTGAGGAGATGCCATGGATACATTATGTGTGTTTGCTAAGGAGATGCTGTGGATACATTGTGTAACTAGCTGTATAACTGGTGCCTACTGAGGAGATGTTGTGGCTACATTACATGTGACTAGCTGTATACCTGGTGTCTACTGTGGACATATATGGATACATTATGTGTAACTAGCTGTATAAATGGTGTCTACTGAGAAGATACTGTGGATACATTATGTGTAACTAGCTGTATAACCGATGCCTATTGAGGAGATACCATGGATACATTATGTGTAACTAGCTGTATAACCGGTGTCTACCGAGGAGATACCATGGATACATTATATGTAACTTGCTGTATAACGGTGTCTATTGAGGAGGTACCATGGATATATTAATGTGTAACTGGCATTGTAACTGTTGTCTACTGAAGAGATGCTGTGGATTTATTATGTGTAACTAGCTGTTTAACTGGTGTCTACTGAGGAGATGCCATGGATACATTGTGCGTCTACTGAGGACATACCATAGATACGTTATGTATAACTAGCTGTATAACTGGTGTGTACTGAGGACATATCATGGATACATTGTCTAACTGGCTGTATAACCGGTGTCTACTGAGGACATACGATGGATATATTATGTGTTACTAGCTGTATAACCGGTGTCTACTGAGGACATACGATGGATATATTATGTGTTACTAGCTGTATAACCGGTGTCTGCTGAGGAGATGCCATGGATACATTATATGTAACTAGTTGCGTAACTGGTGTCTACTGAGGAGATGCCATGGATACATTGTGTGTGTCTACTGAGGAAATACCATGGATACATTATGTGTAACTAGCTGTATAACCGGTATTTACTGAGGACATACGATGGATATATTATGTGTTACTAGCTGTATAACCGGTGTCTGCTGAGGAGATACCATGGATATATTATGTGTAACTAGCTGTATAACCGATGCCTATTGAGGAGATGCCATGGATACATTATTTGTAACTAGCTGTATAACTGGCGTCTACTGAGGAGATGCCATGGATACATTACGTGCGACTAGCTGTGTAACTGGTGTCTACTGAGTAGATGCCATGGATACATTATGTGTAACTAGCTGTATAACTGGTGTCTGCTGAGGGGATTCTGTGGATACATTATGTGTAACTAGCTGTATACCCAGTACCTACTGAGGAGATACCATGGATACAATATGTGTAACTAGCTGTATAACTGGTGTCTACTGAGGAGGTACCATGGATATATTAATGTGTAACTGGTTGTATAACTGGTGTCTACTGAAGAGATGCTGTGGATTTATTATGTGTAACTAGCTGTATTACTGGTGTCTACATACCATGGATACATTGTGTAGCTAGCTGTATAACTGGTGTCTACTGAGGAGATATCATGGATACATTATGGGTAACTAGCTGTATAACCGGTATCTACTGAGAACATACCATGGCTAGATTTTGTGTAACTAGATGTATAACTGGTGTCTACTGAAGAGAAGCCATGGATACATTACGTGTAACTAGCTGTATAACTGGTGTCTGCTGAGGAGATGCCATGGATACATTATTTGTAACGAACTGTATATCTGGGTTCTACCGAGGAGATACCATGGAGACATTGTGTGTCTGCTGAGGAGATACCATGGATACATTATGTTTGTCTACTGAGGACATACCATGGATACATTATGTGTGACTAGCTGTGTAATTGGTGTCTACTGAGGAGAAGCCATAGATACATTATGTGAAACTAGCTGTATAACTGTTGTCTACTGAGGTAATGCCATGGATGCATTATGTGTAACTAGCTGTATAACTGGTGCCTACTGAGGAGCTGCCATGGATACGTTATGTGAACTGGCTGTATAACTGGTGTCTACTGAGGAGATGCTATGGATGCTGTGTGTAAATAGCTGTATAACTGGTGTTTACGGAAGAGTTGCCATGGATACATTATGTTCAACTTGCTGTATAACCCGTGCCTACTGAGGAGATGCCATGGATACATTATGTGTAACTAGCTGTATAACTGGTGTCTGCTGAGGGGATTTTGTGGATACATTATGTGTAACTAGCTGTATAACTGGTGTCTACTGAGGAGGTACCATGGATACATTATGTGTAACTAGCTGTATAAACGGTGTCTACTGAGGAGGTACCATGGATATATTAATGTGTAACTGGCTGTATAACTGGTGTCTACTGAAGAGATGCCATGGATACATTATGGCTAACTAGCTGTATAAGTGGTGTCTACCGAGGAGATACCATGGATACATTGTGTGTCTGCTGAGGCGATACCATGGATAAATTATGTGTAACTAGCTGTATAAATGGTGTCTACTGAGGTAATGCCATGGATGCGTTATGTGTAACTAGCTGTATAACTGGTGTCTACTGAGGAGATACCATGGATACATTATGTGTAACTAGCTGTATAACTGGTGTCTACTGAGGAGATACCATTGATACATTGTGTAACTAGCTGTATAACTGGTGTTTACGGAGGAGTTGCCATTGATACATTATGTTCAACTTGCTGTATAACCAGTGCCTACTGAGGAGATGCCATGGATACATTATGTGTAACTAGCTGTATAAGTGGTGTATACGGAGGAGATGCCAGTGCCCTGGATATATACATTTGAGTTTTCATGATACAGTTGTATGAGTTTGACCCTTATGAAAATTTTTAATGTGTGTTGTGTTTGTATCCGAGGGAAGTTTTAAGAGTAAATATAAAAACATTATGGTGAAACTTTACTAATGAAGGATTGACCATTGGCGGGAAGGAGACACGAGCCAGGTTTTTGAGTACTGAGTAAAGTTTACAACCCTGGTTAATTTGTAGACCAACAGATTCATGACATTTTTGCTACCCAGTCCAAGAAATGCTCATGCTCAGCATTGGAAGTGTAGGTGCCCCATTGTTTGCTGGATAGTTGAAGTCTCCAAGAATTAAAAAGATGTTGCTGATAAGGATATCTTGTATGTATGCCGGAAGTATTTAATGATCTTCTGGAGCTATAAAGATTGTATGGTAGCGGCTATGAGTTGTAAAATAGATTTCCCTAAGATGAGCTGTAGATCAGTAAGCCCACTGACTCTGTGTCTGGGTATCTGTTTGTTTGGAAGGGATATTTTCCCTGATATACACTGGCACTCCACCACCATTAGAGGTGGATTTGAAGGTGTGGTAGGCATAAAACCCAAACACAGAATGATTGCTGTTTAATGATTTGAATCATCTCTTGCCAACAGCATATACATAGACATATACCAAAAGCAGAAGTGCCTTGAGGTAAGGCAGTTTATTGTCAAGCTTTCTTGTTTTGAGTGGAAGGCAAGTAAGAAAGAAAGTAATTGCCTGTGAGTCAATATAGACCTATTGCAAGATTCTGTGGGTAGACCTGTACATTTTAGTGGCATGTATTATAGAAGTAAATTGCCAGGCCTTTCTTCCATACAGATATTCCTGCTACCCACTTGTGCCCCAAACAGGTTTTGAACCCAGGTCTATCAGTTGATATTCCTGTGCTTTAACCTGTGTGCTATGAGGCTGTATGCTGAGTAGAGTAACTTTAATGTCATCCAGTTTGGGACTGGAGGTGTTATCAAATTGTGTTGTTCATTAGATGAACTCTGCATAAGCATCAAGGAGAGCTAGTGCTTAGTGCAGTATACGAAAGCCCTTGAACAAAGGATGGAGGTGGACAATTGATCATTTTGTTCCAGGGAGATGCATTTCGCATACCCCTTGATTTAGACCAGCACCTTTGCCAGTTGTTGAACCCAGTTATCTTTATCTTTTGTCTAGGCATAATTCTATGTGAAGGGAGGATTCTGCTCACAACTAGCATTTTTACCCGTAGCTGAAGCTGGCATGGAAAGCTTTAACATATCCTTCTGCAGGGTCTTGAAGTTTGCATGACGGGTCATTTATCCCCATATGAACTTCAGACATGTTGTAGTCATACTTGCCTGAGGGGATGGAGTTGAGTGTCTTAGTTATGGCCACTCTTTTGGCTGTTGGGAGACAGTTGACTGTCACCATGTCCTTGTGCAGCCTGGTAAGTGTGGAATCTCTGTCCCTAACAATCGAGTCTCCCAATAACTGGGGCATCTCCAGTAGCTCAGTTATCCCTACCAGACTTGGTAGTTGTTTGCTGTCAGTGACATGTTGTTGATGTGGAGTAGGTGTAATAAGGGGTTCATGCTGATGCCTAGTTTTAATTAATTACTTAATTAATCTATTTATTGCCTTACGAGTCATAGGAGACCTGCATAGAGATCTTTTGAAATCATTAGCATACAACAGTTTTTATTGGTAGTGTAATGATGATGCATTTGCATGGGTGGAGGTGTGATAATGTGATAGTCAATGCAAGCACTGAATTGTGATTGGGATGCCTCCCATTGCTTAAGTATTTACAACTCTTACAGACGACTTCTAGCATGTTAAATAATACTTGCACCACTGTGAGTCCCAGTGCAGATTTGTAAAGAGGATCCCATTAGACGTAAGGAGGACTACAGATGTGATTTTACAAATACTGTTTGGAGGCACTACAGAAATGCTTTTGCAATAGGACCTTTTACAGGGTTTAGCAATACTGAAGTGATGATGATACCTAGTTAGTAGCTAATACTGAAGTGATGATGATACCTAGTTAGTAGTTAATACTGAAGTGATGATGATACCTAGTTAGTAGTGTTTACAAGCTGGTAAACCAGACTGTGCTAACAACTTCACCATTTCCCATGATGGTGGCTGCATGCATCTCAGTGCAGTTTCTTTTTGTAAAGTCCTGAACAGCATTTAATCTTTTCAGTCAGTGCACACAGGCCCATCTTTCTCCAGAACTGTTTGAAAGGCCATACCCACACTCCTAATATAATACAAAGACCGTAGGAACCTCTGCAAAAAGTCTCACTAAGTCCTAACAGTGAACATAAAGACTTATCTTACTGGTCGAGTGGTTGTCAAGTGGTCAGTAGATTCCTAAAAGTTTTTGGAAAGGAATTATCCATCTTCTTCACTACAATAAGCACTCTGCCCATCCCCTTTCCTGTGTCAACTGCACTCCATAATCACCGTGTCCTTCAGAAACTGTAATGAATTTGCTGTTCCTTCCCCAGTGACTCAGTATTACTCGGTATGACATTGCCTTTTTTTGTGATATAGGATCTGTACTTTGAAAATAATTTTTCATCCTATGTAATATTGTCTTATTTGAGGTGAGAAAGTTGTTGATCAAGGTGAGTAAGTCCAAGTCAGAAGATACGTGGTCTTATTTTCTTAAATTCATCAAATTTGTGTGTGTCTGTAGATGTAAAATTCATCATTAACAGAAGAATCAGGGAAGGAGTTTTTCGTTTCTCTGAAAAAAAAAAAACTCATTTTTCTCTGCCCTCATTTAAAGTCAGCAGTTGCAAACATACATCACTGTATTGAAGGATCCATAGTGACACACTGATTGTCTTTTACCCGCTTATAAGTACCAACCCAATAATTTTGCTGAAAGCAAGTTTTTTTTGCATTGGGTAAACTCACCTGCACCACCATTTTGTGGTAGACTCCCACACATCCTGATTTGTATATAAACTCTGTGGTTGCACAGCAGTGAAGAAAAGTGCATATTCCAACTCGACCTAAAGTGGCGTTCAGTGAAATTGTTTCCCAGTATTGTCAGTCAGAAAACCATTACTGATTACCTGTCTAGTTCCCATACTGAACACCTTGACTAAGCTTAAAACTTTCCCAGGTCTCCTCACGCCTCGTCTTTTTTCTACACTTTACCCCTCTCCTGAACTCCTTTGCTTTACAGAACTATAGTCACATCTGCCATCTCTCCTAGGCTGTTATTTTGCATGTATTTTGTTAGAATTTTGCGCTATTTCTTTGCCTTTAATGTCCTAATCATTTTGGATTTCTTAATCCTCGACTTTGGCACATTTGTTCTCCATATGTTCTTGATAATTTTTGAATTCTTAGGCATTATTATTTTCATAGGTCAGACTTAACCTCTAATCTTATTACAGTTTTACTAAATAAATGCAAATGTCAGAATGACTGTTTCACCAAAAATTACATTTTCAGTCCTTGGAAACTGCCCATTTGATCAGATCTTTGTCTTTGTGTAACTTAATTACCAAATGTGCTGTAGCCCTTCAAGGCAGTAATACCTGTTTTAGTCTTATTTCAATTTGGCTTTAGAACACTTTTTTCAATTTTTAGAGCAGAACAAGAGCAGGGCAATTGTTTTCTTTTCATACCTGCCTTTCTTTTAGTAAATATTTTGTTAGCCTTGCTAAATGTGTAGACGTGATGTTTATTGAGCATGACTTGCAATGGACTCCCCGTAGAATCTGCTTTGTTGTGATCCTCTCAGTAGTCCATTTCATGTCAGTTGTGGTCATTTCTGAAGTCTAGTTCCTGGACAGTGTGGTGCCCTTTGTAGTCCTGACTTAGTCTGGTTCTTGAGTCCAACTGCTAAAGTTTAAGCACAGACAAGTTTTTTTTCTGCATTGTTTTATTTCATAAGAAATATCTCCATAAATCCTGTGTGTATATGAGTTACTTTGGACCCCTTGTGATTATTTCTAGGTTGTGTTTAACACACTCACCAGCCTGGTCCTAGCTTTGTTGCCACTTGTGGTTATAGTTTGCATTTGGAACATCTTTGGGAGATCTGCAGATATTGAAATAGGCCTGTGTTTGTTCCACTGACCTACCCATTGTGGAACAGTTTCATCATCATTCCAAGCTGATTGGAATATTTCTTTTTTGGACTGTCTCACTAGTCCAGTTTGTATTGTGTGTCAGTTGAAGTCTTGTGTCTTTTGAGATTGAATCAACTGATGCCTACCTTCTGCAATGCTTCTGCTTTGGTATCTGGGTGCTGTTCTCAGCATCAATCCCTCAAAAGCCCATGTAAAACTTACTTTAAAACTTACTTTTTATAAGTCTTTGTTGAGGGATTCAGGCTAATCTAGGTAATAGGTCCACAACTTGTGGGCTTTCAGCACACACAGTAGCCCTTCCTGCTAACAGAAAGAATGTGGAATGCTACTCAAAAGCACATCTAACCCCCTGCTTTAAAGCCAGCTTCAGCGCGCTTTTGCGCTTGTAATTTAAAGTTTGTCCTGTTTGTTGTATTTACCTGTTGAGGCTACACACTCAAGTGCGCTAGCCTGTTACATATTTATTGCATTTTTCTGCTGTTTGTTGCAAAAAAGAAAAAAAAAATTATCCTTGTTTCCCATCTTTCCTGACCTAGAGTAGTCCAAATACAGGCTTTGCTGTATTCTGGACTTTTGGAAAGTTCCTGTGTTGCCCATTTCCTTTCTTGGATAAAGGGAGGCTTCCTTGTTCACCAGTGGCAGTGGGGAGCTTGGAGCAGCCTATCTATCCCTGGAGGAGTGTTCCCAGCACAAGAATCTGGTAGTCTATTGGCCGTTTTGGGCCAATTTCTAGCTCTTTCAAGTCCCCCTGTATAAAACCCACTTTGGCGCGGTTTTTGCGCTTGTTACTACTCGGCCAAGCTCCTTGTGGTCCTGCAGAGTGATGCTAGCAGCAGAGAGGCTAAAAGAGTGACTGCTAACCTGATAAAAGTGTTTGTTTTCCTGCTACTACCTGGGCGACTGTCCGATCTAGCTAAACTGCAAGTATTTCTGCTTCTTGAACTGTTTTAAACTGTTTAAAGTTGTTTTTGCACCTGCACTTTTAAAGTTTGTCCTGTTTGTTGCATTTACCTGTTGAGGCTACACACTCAAGTGTGCTAGCCTGTGTTACATATTTATTGCATTTTCCTGCTGTTTGTTGCAAAAAAGAAAAAAAAATTTCTTTGTTTCCCGTCTTTCCTGACCTAGAGTAGTCCAAATACAGGCTTTGCTGTATTCTGGACTTTTGGAAAGTTCCTGTGTTGCCCATTTCCTTTCTTGGATAAAGGGAGGCTTCTTTGTTCACCACTGGCAGTGGGGAGCTTGGAGCAGCCTATCTATCCCTGGAGGAGTGTTTCCAGCACAAGAATCTGGTAGTCCATTGGCTGTTTTGGGCCACTTTCTAGGTCTTTCAAGTCCCCCTGTATAAAACCCGATTTAGCGCGGCTTTGTGCGATTTTGCACATAGCGCAGCATCGGTCAGCGCCGCTTAATTGGGTTTAAACCATTCTCGGCTCCACAAAGTCTGCTCTTCACTTTTTCCCTTAGAACTGATCTAGTTCTCATAATAAACACCCTATTCCCACTCTAAAGCCTGGCACTTGCTCACTAAAGCAATTATATAAGTCAGCACTAAAAAATTAAAAGCACTACACCCTCACAAACTCCCCTTGAGTACTTTGTTCACCATTGGCCCTTTTTTTCAATTATAAAGGAATTCCCAATACTATTCTAGCATGTCCAGAGGTCAGTTGTCAATCTCCTCTCCGGTCCAGCTGGTGAATCTGGGAATCTTGAGGCAATGTTACAATTACCTCATTTACACAGACATCCCTATCCTCCTCCCAACAAATTTCAACACATGTGAGAGATGCAACCATATAGCCAAACTGGAGGCTAAGCTCTCAACTCAGTACTGGCGTAACCAGTCAGGAGGAGAAGGAAACCACACTCACTACAATTCCAGTCTCACATAGACCTACCACGACAGCAAACCAAACACATAAACACACAAAAACATACTCGGAGGCTCTAAATAAAAATCTGCCTAAGCAGCAGAGACCTCCAAAGCAGACACCCAAGCAACCGCTACCCCAAAACAAAACACGTGCAACACATAGCTCACAAAGCCAGTGTGCCGAACAGTCACAGCCCTTAAGGCTAAACAACACACCTGATACACTTGTAATAGGTGACTCTATCGTCAGGCATACTGACATCCCGCTCACCAGGCTGAACAAGGAGAAGGTCACGGTGAGCTGCCTGTCGGGCACTAGGATCCGCCACTTAACACAAGCTCTCGGGTCACTCCAAGGCAAGTACAAATATGACTCAGTCATTGTCCATGCTGGTGTGAATGACATGAGACGTACATCCCTGGACTACATGAAAAGAGACATAGAGGAGCTCTCTGAGCATGTAGCCCAGGCCGGTATGACCCTGACCTTGAGTAGCATCTTACCCTCACCAAGAATGATGCCAAATTATGAAGACAAGATGATCAGTTTCAACAATTGGCTTAAGTATTGGTGTCATTCAAAGGGGATCCAATGCCTGTCTGCCTGGGATGACATGCTCGACAAGCCACGATGCTTCGCTAGGGACGGCTTGCACCTGTCACCCCTGGGCTTTCGGATATTGGCAAAGGCTTTTGCCACCCCCATAGTGCCTTTTTTAGGCAAGGCTCAAAAGACAAACCCACCTCCATAGGTATCACAAGGGATAAGAAACTAAGAGTAATGCTACTCAACGCCAGAAGTCTAAACCTCAAGATGCACACACTCAAAACTCTCCTTAGCATGGAGAACATTGATATCTGTGCAGTAACAGAAACCTGGTTCAAGGCTCCCGAGAGCACCCCAGCACTACCAGGTTATATCTCATACCATGTTTTTCGGCCCCAAAACTTGGACTGAACCACAAAAGGAGGGGGAGTGTCAATATTCACAAAGATACCCACACCTCCAGGTTGGTGGCACAGCACGAAGCATCAGAGACTATCCATGTGCAACTAACAGTGGGTAAAACTGCCTTCCAGTTTATAGCCTGCTACAGACCACCCTCCCAAACCCAGGAACCCCACTCCGCCTTCCTGAGAACACTGGAAAATATGAAGGTCTCTCCAAACACCATTATATTGGGCGACTTCAACTACCCTAACAGACTGGGAGCATTACTCTAGCTCCAACACCCTAGCCCGAAGGTTCCTAGAATTTATAAACTCATATGCTATGGAACAACTTGTTGCCACTCCCACAAGAGGGGAAAACATACTGGACCTGATCATCACCAACATGGGGACTCTATGCTCCAGACCAGAAGTGTATCCCTCACTGGTAAGATCAGACCATAAACTAATCTCACTAGATATTCACATCCCGACCCCAGCCCCTGCCCAGAAAACCACAGTGAAAAACTTTTCTCTAAAGCAAATTTCACACTCCTCAAAACCGAGCTGGAATCCTTCAAAGCCCCTGGGCCTGTGTAAAATATGGCCCAGACCGCAGAATCCTTTATAAACGCATTCTATGAACACCTTCAGGAATGCATGGATCATGCAATCCCAAATAAAACCAAGACCCAATCCTCCAAAGTTAGGCATCCAGTCTGGTGGACCCCAGCCATAAACAAACTATACAATAGACGGAGGAAGCTACTACATGATAGAGCAAAATCCCAAAAAGGGAAGGCATCTCTGATCAGTATTAGCAAAAAACTACGGGCACTCATAAAATCGTCTAAGGCCAGCTTCGAGAGAAAACTTGCACAGGACACTAAGGATAATCACAAGGCTTTCTTTAGTTATGTTAGGAACCTGGGTGGGAATTCCCTCAGAATTGGTCCAAAATGACAAAAAATACACCGAACCCACAGACATTGCCAACATCCTAGCTGACAGGTTCAGTGCAAACGTCCCCCCCTCCCCACCAAAAGGGCAAATATCTATCCCAGCAGAGTGCTGCCCCCCTGACATCTCAGATGCTCAGGTAAGAGACGCCCTCTCCAAAGCAAAAAACACAGCATCAGTGGGACCAGATGTTGTCCCGGGCTGCGTCCTACATGAACTCCAAGAAGAACTAAACCCAAACATAAAACTACTGTTCAATCTCAGCCTTACTACAGGATATGTACCCATAGAGTGGCGTACAGTAACAGTGGTCCCCCTCCATAAAGGTGGTGCCTCAACGGATCCTGGAAACTATCGCCCCATAAGCCTGACTAGCTTGGTCTGCAAAGCTATGGAAAGGATCATCATGGACCTCATAAATAAAGATATTGGGGACCTACAGACACTGGATCCTACCCAGTTCGGCTTTGTTAAGGGCAGATCCTGCCTCTTAAACCTGGTTGATTTCTTTGAAACCATCACCAAGGCCATTGACAAGGGGAAGGTGGTCCACACAGCCTACCTGTACCTTGCAAAAGCCTTCGATACAATACCCCACTCGGGCATTATAGATAAGCTCACCAGCTTAAATATAAACCCCTATGTCACTAGATGGGTTGCAAACTGGCTCAAGGACAGAACCCACATGGTTAGAATTGCTGGAGCCATGTCAGACTCCAAACCAGTTACAAGTGGCGTCCCACAAGGCTCAGTCCTGGGACCTCTCTTGTTCAGTATATATTTCTCGGAGGTACAGGCTATCACGGAAGGACTGTGGCTGACCAAGTTCGCAGATGACTGCAAACTGGGCGCCATAATCGACTCTCCAACCGACACAACCATCCTACAAAAGGGCCTCATAGAAACGGACAAGTGGTGCCTGAGCCATGGCCTCAAGCTATACGCCAAAAAGTGTATAGTCATCCCCTTTGGCAAAAACAAAGTGCCCACAAATTACCACATAGGTGGTAATCCATTAAGTACGGAAGAAGTAATTAGGGACCTGGGGACCCAAGTTGATAGCAATCTCTCATTTGACAACCACGTGGCCAAAGTGGTTAGAAAATCATTTTATATAGCACACCTAATCATGAAGGGATTCACATCTAGATCAGGGTAGGTCATTCTGCCTCTTTACTCATCCCTCATCAGACCCATAATTGAGTACAATGCCCCTTTTGGCATGTACCTTACCAGACACCTGCAGCAACTGGAAAGACCCCAAAAGTACCTCACCAAGAGGATCAAAGGGCTCAAACAGATGCCATATGCTGCCCGGTTAAAGAAACTCCAGCTCTATTCAGTGGCATACCGCCTGCTCAGAGGCGATCTGTGCCTGACGTATAAAGCCTTGTCCAACCCGGAATTAATGGACATGCTGCACCTCAGAAAATTCAAATCCCATTGAGCTACATGCTCGAGAGACTTGAACCTCAGCACTGAAATAAATAGGACATGCTGGAGGGACAGATTCATAACCCAGAGGCTTCCTTCACTCTGGAATAAAATCCCAGACCAGGTTAGGCAGAGTCCCTCATTGACTCTCTTCAAGAGGAATCTTGATGAGTGGATGGGAGATGGTAGGTTTACCCCGGGTATCACGTCTGTGTCACTGTTAGACAGAGGCACAGTATACTAACTTCGAAAAAGGGCATAGCAAAATTCTTTTAAAATGGGTGGCGAAAGCCAAACACACTCTGGCTAGGCTTATAAATGCCCTAGGGCAGATAGCCTAATATGAACCTATGAACCTATGTTTAAAAACAGTGTGACAAAATTATGGAAGAATATAAGATCATTGTCAGAGAGTAGAATCTGTTGCCTTTAATGAATAATTTTGCAGAGTTCTGCCACATTTATTTTTACTTCAGAAAAAGGGAGATGTACGATGTGTATTATTTTTCTTTATCTTATTGTTGCCACTAGCATGCTGGTCATGTAGCATGGTTTTTGTGTACTAGACTGCTTCAAAAAATCACATGTAATGTGCTGAGAGCATGCCAACAGTGCAAGGTTAGAGTGATCTTTTTCCTGTCCTGCTACAGGAGCGCTTCATAATTTGAACTATTTTTTTGTCTTAAGAGGAATTGCTACACTCACACTAAGCTGACTGACAGGATGGAGCTTGGGAGTGGATGACTTGATGCTACAGAGGAGAATGGGCATCCAGGAGACAGGACGGAAGGGCAGTGCAGCAAAGCCACCTGGCATGGGACCCAGAGTCTGCTACTCAGGAGTAGTATAGGCTAGAAGTGGTGTGGGAGAAATTTCAGAAGACAGTGAGGGATGTCATTAGAATTAAGTGACTCATGGCAGTCAGACTTCAGTGTAATGATAGGGCAGTATTCACAGAGAGATTTAGCTGACGACCTGGAAGCTGACTGGAGAAAAAGTACAAGAGTTTAAAGAATTACTTAGGGCTGTAGCGCCTCAGGAAAAACAGGAAATAGGTGGAGTTGATGAAGAATGGCAGCACCTCATAACAGCATATGTGATGACTATAGAACAGATATGAAAGCCGGGTAAGGAAATAAGCTACAAAAGAAAAACTGGTGATGGAATACAGAAGTCCAAGGAGTCATCAAAAGACTGGAGTGCAAGAAAAAGTGGGAGATAGAAAAGACTGACCAGGGTAGGAAGGAATACTGGTCGGCTAACAAAGAGGGTAAGGGAGGAGTTGCAGTAGCAATGAACAAGGCATCAGAGGCACTGTACCAGCTTCTGGAAAGTATTTCATTCAGTGTCACAAAGAAGCTGTATCGGTTTGCAAAGCAAAGACAGAAAGATAAGGGATGCCAGCAGCAACCTACCCACCAGTCCACAGGACATCAAAGGCAGATGGAAGGAGTACTTCCAGCAGCTTCTGAATGAAGAAGACTCCACAGAAGCTGTACTTCCTGAGATACAGCCTGTGATGAAAGAAGAAGAGCCCACCACAGAAGAAGTAAGAACAGCACTTGGGAAATTGAAGTCAGGGAAAGCATCAAGCTTTATATGGTTCACACCAGACATGATGAAGAAGAAATGGCTCCTGATGGTACTCATGGCAGTATGGAAAGAAAGGCATATGCCAGATGATAGGAAAGTAAGCATACTAGTGCCATTGATCATGAATAAGTGGGACATTCACAACTGTTGGCATTATAGAGATATCAAACTCTCCTGTCACACTTTATGCAAATCGTGACGTAGGTAATAAATAAATACACAGCGTAGTCAAGAATAAGACTGGAGATGAGCAGTCTGGATTCAGATCAGGATGCTGCATAACTGACCTGATGTTTGCAGTGAAACAAATAGCCTAGTACCTACCTATGAACCTATCCACCCAAAGGCCTATGTAAGCCTAGTCAGCAAGGTTCCATAGTTTACGCCACCCAAGAAAGTTATTTTCCTGTGCCCCTGTCCAGCAGAGAGACAGAAGTGATCCCCGGGGTGTATTTCCTATTTCCCACGCACTCATCAAGATTTTTCTTGAAGAGTGCTAATGAAGAACTTTGCTTGACATAGATGGGTAGCTTGTTGCAGAGCATAGGAAGTCTCTGGGACAGGAATCTATCCCTCCAGCTTGTCCTGTTTACTGTGGTGACAAGGTTTAGGTCCCTAGAGCGTGTGGCTTGGAGGGATTGGGATTTCTGGTGTAGCATGTCCAACAGCTCTGGGTTTGACATAGCTTTATATGTTAGATAGAGATCACCTCAGAATAGGTAATATGCTACAGAGTAAAGCTGGAGTTTTTTGAGGCGGTCAATGTAAGGCATTGTTTCAGGCCAGTAATCCTCTTTGTGAGGTACTTCTGTGGCCTTTCCAGTTGCTGCAGATGTCTTGTGAGGTACATTCCAAAAGGGGCATTGTACTCTATAATGGGTCTAATGAGTGATGAGTAGAGGGGGAACAATGACCTCTTTTTTTTTTCCTGGATGAGAACCCTTTTATGATGAGGTGTGCCACATACAATGACTTCCTGACTACTGTGGCAATGTGACTATCTATCAAAGGAGAGACTACTGTCCACCTGGGTCCCAAGGTCTCTTTATCACACATTCGGTGTTAAGTAGATTGCTGCCTATGTGGTAGTTCATGGGTACAGAGTTTTTGCCAAAGGGGATGACACTGTACTTTTTGGCACTGAGCTTGAGGCCATGGCTCTCACACCAAGCATCTGTCTCAGTGAGGCCCTTCTATAGGATGTCCACATCATTTGGGGACTTGACTATGGCTCCTAGTTTGCAGTCATCTGTGAACTTCGTTAGCCAGATGCCTTCTGTGTTAGCCTATACTTCAGAGAAGTAGATACCAAACAGGAGAGGTCTCAGGACGAATCCCTGTGGTACTCCACTTGTCACTGCTTTGAGGTCAGATTTGGAGTCTGCAACTTTTACAGTGTGGGTTCTGTCAGTGAGTCAGTTGGCAACCCATCTTGTGACGTAGGGATTTATACCTAGTTTAGTGAGTTTAGCTATAATTCCAGAATGGGGGATGGTGTTGAAAGCCTTGGCGAGGTCAAGATAGGCTGTGTGAACCACCTTACTCTCATCCATGGCTTTGGTGACTGCCTTAAAGAAGTTGATCAGATTCAGGAGGCATGATCTGCCTTTCACAAACCCTAACTGGGTGGGATCCAGAGTTTGGAGGTTACCAATGTCTTTGTTTATGAGTTCCATGATGATACGTTCCATGGCCTTGCAGACCAGGCTCGTCAGGTTAATAGGTCGATAGTTCCTGGGATCAGTGGTAAATAGTGGAGAAGATGCTAGAGATGAAGAAAGAGTCCAGCTGGACATTCTAAGGCTTGGGGATAGCATATGAACAAGGTGCAGAGAGAGCCAATTTGAGTTGTTTTGCTATGCTTTGAAGAACCAAAAACATTGGTGGAATTTAGTGTGGGCTATCTGCAAAGACCCAATGAGTCAAGTATGAGTAGTGTTTGGTCTCACAAATGGGTTGCCAATAGAAGTGGGTGCACACTAGAGATCAGCTCTGAGCCATTGCTGTTCATACTAGTCATGGACTACATTAGCAACTAGGTTGAAAGGGACAGATCAACAACGTTGCTTTATGCAGACAATGTGGTATTGTATACAGACTCTGAGCAAGAACGTCAGCAAAGGATAGAAGAATGGAATGGAAAACTGAAGGCATATGGCATGAAATTTGAGTACAGATAAGGCAGTTGTAATGGCAGCAAATGGGGGAAGTCAAAAGAAGCCGAGAATTGAGATAGGAAGGAAAGTAGTGGAACAGATTAACAATGTCAAGTATCTGGGGAGGTGGTTGAGGAGAAGGGAAGTCTGAATGAGGAGGTCAAAGCTAGTATCAGGAGGCTGCAGCAAACTGGCACCGAATGTTAGGGGTAGTGCATGACAGAAAAATACTGAAGAAGCTGGAAAGATGTACAAAACAATGGTGTGATTACTGTTGATACAGACCTGGGCAGTAAAGACAAAGCAGCTGAAGAAACTTGAGGTGATGGAGATGTGTAGTATGGTACTAACTGTTGGACAGATGAAGAAATGAGGACATCATAGCAGAAGCCAAAGTACCTCTAATTGCAGATAAGGTGAAAGAACAGATTACAGTGGTTCAGGCACATGTGCGGAAAAGCAGAAGACAATTTCTTGAAGATTTGGGGCTGACAGGAAGAAGGCAAGAGAAAACGAGGGCATCCCGCAAAGAAGTAGATGGATTTTGTGAGGGAAGACCTGTGATAGCAAGGCATAAGTGTCTAAGAAGGTAGTGGAGTGATACTGACTTGAGAGAAATGGTGACAGGTTACTTACTTTTGGGTTCTACCCCTGTCAGTTTGGTTAGTCACTATCTGGTTGGTCTTTGCCAGAATAGGTTGTTGTATCCGTAATTGTTATACTTCTCCAGGGGTAAGTTGGTCTCATTTCACCTTCTGAAGTGTAGTCTTTCCAGTGTTACTGCACTTTATCCTTGGATACCATCCATAGTATATTTTTTCCAACTAATTTGTCTTACCTGGCTGGTGCCTTCTCTTTCTTTCTCATATTCTCCCATCAGAAGGCCTCAAGTCTCATACTGAACATAAGCTCCAACAATATTTCCTGCTTCCCCACTATTTAGGCTGCCATCTAATTAGATAATGTTTTATCCTGGTCATTCTTTGGTGATTATCTTTAGCAATGGAGACTTCTTCCTGTTTAGGCCTTGTTTTGTCATTTAGTTACTATTCTGTACAGTCTTACCTTCTACCTTTATGGAACATAACATAACTTTAACTATTTAACTTTCCTTGATTGATAAGGTTTTGGCTGTGTCTGTCTTTCTGTTCAGTGTGTATTACATATCTCTCTCTCTCATGTTACAAATATCCCTTTGAAAATGTTGACAGTTAACATTTTTGTTGAAGGTCTTCAGAAACTTTTAGTTGACAGCTCTTTGTAAGTAATGTGATGTGATGTGAATCTTGATCCTGGGGCTGAAACTACTAGTCCTCCCTGCCATATTTTTGAATGAGTATTGGTATTAATTAAGCATGACTTTAGCACTGTTTAGCATAATCTCCCCAGTAAAGTACTCTTATTAGTCTTTACCAACAAAGCACCCTTAACAGCCTTCTAACCCAAATAAAGAGGACTTGAACATGGGTGTATAATTTCCTAACTTTTCTGTAGCTAACTTGGTGGATATGGGCATTTTGAGACGATGTAGCAATTTGTCTCATGTTTACCAACACTGCTTAATCCTTAAAGGAGAGCTGCACCCACAGGCTCAAAACACCTGTTAATTTCATCATGGTTTGGTGTTTCCTGTATTTTAACACCATTTTGGGAATATTTAGTTTTTTTAACTATTTTTATATGCAGTGTCTAAATCTGACCACATGGAGTCTGACATCTTGAAGTAATTTTGATTGTTTAGTCTGCCTCTAGGTATTCCACAATGCAGTGCTTGTCTGTAAAAAGTTACATCATGCAGGCCTCTCTTCCTAAAGCTCCTGTCACTGCATTGATTATGTTTGCAATGGTGATGGACAGGTTAACAGACGAGATCAGACAGCAGTCCCCGTGGACTATGTTTGCAGATTACATTGTGATCTGTAGTGAGAGTAGGGAACAGGTGGAGGAGACCCTGGAGAGATGGAGATATGCTCTAGAGAGAAGAGGAATGAAGATCAGCAGGACTAAGACAGAATATATGTGTGTGAATGAGAGGAGGATAGAGGAATGGTGAGGATGCAAGGAGTAGAGGTGGCGAAGGTGGATGAGTTTAAATACTTGGGGTCAGTAGTTCAGAGTAACGGTGAGTGTGGAAGAGAGGTGAAGAAGAGAGTACAGGCAGGATGGAGTGGGTGGAGAAGAGTGTCAGGAGTGATTTGTGACAGACCAGTACCTGTAAGAGTGAAAGGGAAGGTCTACAAGAGAGTAGTGAGACCAGCTATGTTATATGGGTTGGAGACAGTGGCATTGACAAAAAGGCAGGAGTCTGAGCTGGATGTGGCAGAATTAAAGATGTTAAGATTTGCACTGGGTGTGACGAGGGTGGACAGGATTAGGAATAAGTATATTAGAGGGTTAGCCCAGGTTGGAAGGTTTGGAGACAAAGCCAGAGAGGCATGATTACGTTGGTTTGGACATGTGCTGAGGAGGGATGCTGAGTATATTGGGAAAAGGATGCTAAGGATGAAGCTACCAGGTAACAGGAAAAGAGGAAGGCCTAAGGTAAGGTTTATGGATGTGGTGAGAGAGGACATGCAGGTGGTTGGTGTGACAGAGCAAGATGCAGAGGACAGGAAGAAATGGAAACAGATGATCTGCTGTGGCGACTCCTAATGGGAACAGCCGAAAGAAGATGATGACACTGCTGCCTTGCAGTCAGTTCTAAGTAACATTTCTTGAAGTTCAGTAACTACTTAAAACACAGACATTGCAAATGCCACAGAACAGACTTTCAAAGTGCTTTTTACAGTTGCTTCTTTTTACAGTGGCTAAACTGCAGTTTTTTTGTGAAGCCTAAATTGTATTAATTTGACTCCTCTCCCATCCCCCTTCACACCTAACTTCCCTAGCTGTCAAGTGGTAAGTGTAATTTGAGCTGTTACCTGCTGTGATTGACAGCCCACAGCAGGAGACTTGACTCTTGTACTGTTTCCTTGTTCTAGCCTTTACTTTCTGTATGGGTAGGGGAAGGACCAGGCAGCTGTGACATCACATCATAGGTGGGTTTTTAGGACGATCATGGTGATGTCAGTTTGGGGAGGGAATTGGACAGAAAACTACATGTCTTCAGTGGCCTTAATGACCTTGATGAATTGAAGACTTTTCCAGGGCTGGGTAAAAGTTTTTTGAAAGTGAAACCATCACAGTACAGTAAGGTACTGTTCTAGTGGAGAGAAACAGTTAATTTAAAATATTTTAAATGCTGTGTTATTGTTTATTCATAGCAGGGACAGCAAATAGGGAGAAAAAGTACAGAGAAGTTGAGCATTTAATAACAGAATCCCATTCTTGTTCTTTAAAGAAACAGACACTGTATGTGAGAGGCTAACTTCTTCCATACAAGCACACACAAAGCTGTTGGAACTAGACACAAAACACCCACCTCACACAGCACACATATAGACTAAAATATAGTAAGGCACTTATATTCTTAAACAATGAAGTTCACCATGGCTGTCCGTTATCAAGGCTGTGCCTCAACAAGCCCACAGTCACTCACAAAAAAGAACACCTAACACCACACATAAAGCCACACTCAGTGGTGTAACACCTAACACAGCACATGCAGCTGCACTCGGTGGTGTAACACCTTACACCACACGTACAGCCACACTCGGTGGTGTAACACCTAATGCCACATGTACAGCTACACTCGGTGGTGTAACACCTAACACAGCACATGCAGCTACACTCGGTGGTGTAACACCTTACACCACACATACAGTCACACTCAGTGGTGTGCCACCTTACACCACATGTACAGCCACACTCGGTGGTGTAACACCTAACACAGCACATGCAAGGAGTAGATAATTATTAGTTTATCTGCAGCCTCGATCTGCCAAGTCCTGCATGTCCTCAAGTTGTTACACCAAAGGTAACCATATGGTTTCATTATATTCCAGGTAGGTATAAATGACCTGAGATGTGCTACACCACAGGTAACCATATGGTTTCATTATATTCCAGGTAGGTATAAATGACCTGAGATGTGCTTCACCACAGGTAACCACATGGTTTCATTATATTCCAGGTAGGTATAAATGACCTGAGATGTGTTACACCACAGGTAACCATATGGTTTCATTATATTCCAGGTAGGTATAAATGACCTGAGATGTGCTACACCACAGGTAACCATATGGTTTCATTATATTCCATGTGTAGGTATAAATGACCTGAGATGTGCTTCACCACAGGTAACCATATGGTTTCATTATATTCCAGGTAGGTATAAATGACCTGAGATGTGTTACACCACAGGTAACCATATGGTTTCATTATATTCCATGTAGGTATAAATGACCTGAGATGTGCTTCCCTGGACTGTATGAAGACGGACATTATGGAGCTCTCATATTGTGTCCCAGGCTGGTATGAGCCTCCCTGGACTATATGAAGACAGACATTATGGAGCTCGCATACTGTGTGTCCCAGGCTGGTATGAGCCTCCCTGGACTATATGAAGACAGACATTATGGAGCTCTCATACTGTGTGGCTCAGGCTGGTATGAGCCTTTCACTGAGCATTTTATTACCATCATTGAGGATAATGTCACAGTATGAGCAAACGATGACTGATTTTAACAACTAGCTGTCTTTCTGGTGTCATTCTAAGGGGATCCAGTATTTATCAGCTTTGGAGGATATGGTTAACAGACCATGTTGCTTTGCCAAGGATGGTCTGCACCTGTCCCCTCTAGGCTTTTAAATACTGGCTAAAACTTTATCCATACATACAGTGGCCTTTTTTTAGCAATACCAAATTGACAAACCTACTGACATAGCAAAATCAACTCAATTGAACCTCGAGACATTACTGCTGAATGCCAGAAGCCTAAAAAAAATACATTCCCTCCTCACACTTGAGAGTGTAGACATTTCTGCCACACTGTTGGATCAGTAGCTAAGAGAATAAGGGCTAAAGGTGTAGGTGTCTCAATATTCATCAGTAACATGCATACATTTAGGTTGGTCAGACAGGATGATGCACTGGAGTTCCTCCATATGCAGATCACCATATATAAAATCACATACTGTATCATAGAAAGCTATAGGTCACACTCCATGTCCCAAGAAGCTCGCATTGCATACCTGGACTTATTGGAGACACTTGCCATCCAACCTAACACCCTACTCATGGGAGAATTAATTAACCCTCTGTAGACTGGGAATCCTACACATCCTGAAGTCAACAGGCACAGAGATTCCTGGACTTCGTAAATGCCAACACCATTGAACAAGTAGTGAAAATGCCCATTACAGACTCCAACATACTGTACCTCGTACTCACAAATATGGGAGAATATTGCACCCTCCCTGAATGTCATTTCCTCCCTGCTAAGGTCTGATAATAAAACTGTCTCTGTGGAAATCAAAATCAACTCTGTAACCTCAGTAAAACCAGGATCATTTAGGAACTATTCCAAGGCTAGCTACCTTTGTGGTTTTTCATAATTCACTGCCCTTCTAAATAACAAGAACACAGCCGCCTATGCTGAGTTGCCCTCATAAACTCTGTACAACCATAGCAATGGATGCATAAAGACTGCTGTACCGACCAGACGTAAGTCCAGAATTAGCCTCGGAAACAATTAGCCTCGGAAACAAACTGCCCTGGTGGCATCCCAAATTAAACAGGATATATAACAAAAGGAAAAAATGGCAAAAATCAGGAAGGGTAGTTCCAATAAAGATAAAAACTCTCTCATCAAACTGAATAGGCAGCTAATAAGGCTAATTAAGTCAAACTAAGACAGCTTTTAGATTAAGATAACTTCCAAGGTTCATTAAAGATAAACCTAAGACCTTCTTCAGCTATGCCAGAAACCCTATGGGCAGCACACAGCAATGTGCTGAACTGTTGGTTAATGGTGCCACATTCACTGAGCCTGGAGATGTAGCAAACCTGTTAGTGGACAAATTCAGTTCCAACTGTATCCCTATCTCACCCCTAACAATCTCCCAAGAAATACCCCCAGACATAACCTGTCCACTATAACTATGGAGCATGTCCTGGCTGTGGTTACTAAAGCCAAGAACATAGCCTCAATGAGTCCTGGTAAGATTCTGGGATGCCTCCTGGAGTCCTTATTTAATTATAGTCTAAAAACAGACTTTGTGCTAGGAGTAACGAGGAATGCACTGGTGATACCCCTTCATAAGGGAGGGCCTTAAACAGATCCTGGAAACTGTAGACCCATTCATCTTTATAAAGCCATGGAAAGAATTGGCATAGAAATTATCAACAAGGACATAAGAGACCTCTTGACACTGGATCCAGCCCAGTTTGGCTTTGGCTAAGGAAGATGCTTACTGAACCCGGTGGACTTTGAAAAGGTCACCAAGGCAATGGATGAGGGAAAAGTGCTGCATACTGCCTACCCAGATCTGGCTAAGGCATTTGTATCCCAATCAGGCATCATCAACAAACCTTATGTAACTAGGTAAAAGCCCCTTTATAACATACTGGATAGCTAGCTGACTCGTGGATAGGACCCAAGAGGTTAGGATCAGTGAGACCACCTTCATAAAAAGCCAGTTATCAGTGGAGTCCCTCAGGGAGCTGTCCAGGGCTCGCTCCTCTTTGGCATCTGTGTCTCAGAAGTCAAAGCCAATATCAAAGGCCTCTGGTTAACCACATTCACAGATGATTGCAAACTATGAGCAGTTACTGAATCCCCCCAAGATGACATCACAACATCACCTTTCATGAAGGTCTATTACAGACAAATGCTTGGTTCCAAAATCATGGTTTAGCACTCTGTTCCAAGAAATGCATTATAGTACCTTTTGCAAGTTGGCCACTACAGGTAACTTATGTACATGTAGCCCCTGTGATATGATCGCCTGACTTGCGTACAACCCATACTTACGAACTGACTACCATAAAACTTATTAGTCTAAAACATTTGATTTACTCTACATACATTGGTTCATAGGTAGAAGGTGCACCCATAAAAACATTACGCGCTTTCAGCAGTTAATCAGCTTGAAGAAGCAAACGTTCCACCAGTTTGAATAATGCTTACAGTACATTTTCTCTTACAGGTATTTACCCTTGTAAAAATGCCTCAGAAGCATACATTTGATGCTAGTGCAGGCGATGCATCAAAGAAAAGGAAAACAATCACTGTAGAACAAAAGACGGAAATGGTAAAGTGATCGGAAAGAGGTGAAGCACCATCAGTCTTTGGCAAACTGTTAGGCTACAGTTGCAAAATGATTGCAATAAATTGTGAAAGATAAAGCGAAAATAATGGATCATGTGAAAGACTGTGCTGATGAAAGCTACAGTTATTACCAAGCAATGCAGTGGTTTACTTATTGAAATGGAAAAGATACTGATGATTTATTTACACAATCAAAATCAGAGTAATATTCCTGTTAGCCTTTCATTAGTGCAGGCAAAGGCTTTTGAAGCCTCTTTAGTGATTTAGAAACTCGTGAAGTTTATGAAGAAAATGTTGTGTGAGATGAATTTGTAGCCAGTAGGGACTGGTTCACTCTCTTTAAGTGAGAGCAAATTTGCACAGCATTTAACTTACAAGGTGATGTAGCAAATGCCGATGTAAGCACTGCGATTGCATTTCCTGAAATGTTGAAAAAATCATTTAGGAGGGAGGTCATACGTCAGACCAAATTTTTCATGTAAATGAAACTGGGTTATTGTGGAAAAAAAAAAGCATTTCAAAAGAGGAAAAATGTGAACCAAGGCATAAAGCATTGAAGGATAGGCTAACATTATTGATTGGAGGGAATAGCCTTTGTGCATTGCTGCCTGAATCCGAGGGCACTTAGAAGTATCATTAAGGCAGCTCTTCCCTTTATTTGGATGGCGCATTCAAAGGCTTGGGTTCCAATTGCCATCTTTGAAGACTGGTTCTTGAACCATTGAACGTTATTGCTTGTGAAAAAAAATTACCTTTGAGATTCTCCTTGTACTTGGTAATGCACCTGGATATCTAAGCACTTTAGATGACCTTCACCCCAATGTAAAAGTGGTATTTGTACCAGCTAACACCACATCCCTATTGCAGCCAGTAGACCAGGGAATAATAGCCTCATTTAAGGCCTATTATTTCTGTTGGACCTTCTCACAAGCATTCAGGGCAGCCCAAGATAATGTGACAGTCTTAAGGGATTTTTGGAAGAGTTATAATACTTATTTATTTTATTTTATTTAACATTTGTTTAGCGGGGAAAGTCCAACTTAGAACAAAGCTAGTTTTCAGAGGAGGCCCATGGAGAAATGCTCCATGTTTTTGTTTTTACAATGCCATAAAAATATTACTCATTCTTGGAATGAAGTGAAAAAGTCAAATCTGAAATGAGTATTCGCACATGAGGTTCAAGGGTTTACAGCAGGTGACATCTTCGAAGTTAGGCAAATTGTGGTTGATACTGGTAATATATTAAAGTTGGATATTAATGAAAATGATGTTTGAGTCATTGGCTTCCCATGCCAAAGAATTGTGCAATGAAGACCTTATTGAATTATAGAAGCAGTGGTGGAGAATGACGACCTTAACAATCTTAACACCCCAGAAATGAAAAAAATTATGATGAAACAGCTGAAGCCTTTCATCTTATTGAAGCAGGGATGGCAAAATTAGAGGAGCAAGAGCCTAATACAGAGAAGTTTACCAAAGTTTAATGTGCAGTTAGTGATGGCCTCAGCGCCTATAAACATACTTGTAATGAGAAAACAACCTCCCTTGATGCCTACTTCAAGAAATCAAATCCAGTATACTACAGTAAAGTAAATCCTTACTGGTAGTATGTTTAAGATGTTTTAGTGTGTGTCTTTAAGCATTTTATTAAGTTTGCTTCCTCAAGCATTTTATAAACATAGAAAGATAAAATCTAATGTATAAGAGCATGTTCTGAGTTGCACACAAATCTGACTTGAGAACAAAACCTAAGTTGTTCATAACCTGGGGACTGCCTGTAATCCATTAAACACCCCTAAAAGTTGATGCACTAGTCAGGGCTGTAGGATTTCATGTAGATAGCATGCTAGCTTTCAACTAACATGCGTCCAGGGTAGTAGGAGAATGCTTCTGTGTTGCTTAGCTTATAAGTAAGGACGTGACATTTAGATTCAGAGAGGTCATCATACCATTGTACTCTGCCCTCTTCAGACCCATCATAAAGTATAATGGCCCCTTTTGCTATGTGCCTGACCTTACACATGTAGCAACTGGAATGTCCACAAAGGTTCCTTACAAAAAGAATACCGGGAGTAAACAAAATGTCCTACACTGATCGCCTTGAAGCCCTGTCCCTTTACTTTGCGTCATACAAACCACTGAGAGGAGCTCCTTGCCTGGCATACAAGGCATCATTGGAACCTGTTTTAATGAACCTTTTACACATCTGCAAAACAAACAGCATCAAAACTACTAGATCAGATGACCTAAATTTTGTTTGCAACATAAATAGGACATGTTTTGGGGACAGAGGTGTTTCTCGTAGAATTCCCATCCTTTGCTACAGGCTCTCCATCCATGTTAAGCAGAATTCCTCCCTAACCCTATTTAGCGCAACTTGGAACAATGGATGGGTAATCTGAAATTCACCCTGGTCTGACACCTATGTCTTTTGATGGACAGAGGCAGTCAGTAAATCACCACTATATAAATCAAATGTTTGGGTCACATTTGGGTTGAATAGCTAAGCTTATAAAGGCCCTAGTAGTCATTAGCCTAGTATACACCTATGAACATGCAAAAGTTGTCAGTAGGTATGTACATCCCAGTCCATCTACAGTCTCTACCCTCTTTCCTGTGTTGTATTGATAGGGGTTAGAATTTGTTACAGAAAGATTTGTCTTTTCTTAAACTCTGTGTTCTGCCAGCCAATAGATGTGGTGTGTGTGGTTGTGTGTGTGTGTGGTTGTGTGTGTGTGTGTGGTTGTGTGTGTGTGTGTGGTTGTGTGTGTGTGTGTGGTTGTGTGTGTGTGTGTGTGTGTGTGTGTGGTTGTGTGTGTGTGTGTGTGTGTGTGTGTGTGTGTGTGTGTGTGTGTGTGTGTGTGTGTGTGTGTGTGTGTGTGTGTGTGTGTGTTTGCATAGTTTTGGAAGGTCCGTCTACACAGATACATCTTGAAAAAGAGGAGTTTAGTATTCTAAGACCTACCGGCCTCGAGTGCTGTAGCAGATGAAGATGTTCCTGGCCCTACACGTGCCATTATGTTAAGTACACTTTAACTATTTTTTTTCCATTTTCTGGGTATGTGTGACCTCAGACGTAGTTTATTTAGAAGTCATAGATGTGGGATCAGAGTTCTTGCGTTAAGGGTTTTAAGAGGATGGAGCCCCTCAGACATAGTTTATTTAGAAGTCATAGGTGTGGGATCAAAGTTGTTGCGTTCAGGGTTTTAAGAGGATGGAGCCCCTCAGACATAGTTTATTTAGAAGTCATAGGTGTGGGATAAGAGTTCTTGCGTTCAGGGTTTTAAGAGGATGGAGCCCCTCAGACATAGTTTATTTAGAAGTCATAGGTGTGGGATCAGAGTTCTCGCGTTAAGGGTTTTAAGAGGATGGAGCCCCTCAGACATAGTTTATTTAGAAGTCATAGGTGTGGGATCAGAGTTCTCGTGTTAAGGGTTTTAAGAGGATGGAGCCCCTCAGACATAGTTTATTTAGAAGTCATAGGTGTGGGATCAGAGTTATCGCGTTAGTTTATTTAGAAGTCATAGGTGTGGGATCAGAGTTCTCGCGTTAGTTTATTTAGAAGTCATAGGTGTGGGATCAGAGTTCTTGCATTCAGGGTTTTAAGAGGATGAAGCCCCTCAGACATAGTTTATTTAGAAGTCGTAGGTGTGGGATCAGAGTTCTCACGTTAAGGGTTTTAAGAGGATGGAGCCCTCTGCTGCGGCAATCAGTTTTGCTGTATTTTTTTATTGCTGCATTATTTTGTATGTTGGACATTTCATCTGAGATGTTTTGTGTCCCAAGGTTGGAAACCTTGATATTTTATTATAGATTCTAAAAATATAATGTCCAAATGTTTAGCATTTTTTCCAGTGTATTTATGTCTGACAGAGGTGTACTGCAGGGGTCAATACAGAGCTAGTTCTTACTCCGGCGGTCAATTGAGACCTCAGCTCTTACACCAGGGTCAGTACAGGGCTCTGCTGTTACTCCCGTGGTCAATACAGGGCTCAGCCCTTCATGTATATGTTAACTGTATACCTTTTTAGTGTTCAGGCCTCACTGTTTTGGAGTATGCCAACAACACAACAGTGTTTTGCAAAGATAAGTCTCTTTCTCAACCTGAATATCTAAATGGTCAGTGGTACAATGATACCACATTTGACTTTAGTGCTGGAAGATCAGAAGTTTGTGAGTTCTGTTCCCACTCCAAGTGATTGCATTACTAACATTGCAGTCCAACAGTAGGGGTGCTGTGGTCCTGAATGTGTCATCCTTTGGATGAGATGTTAAACCAAGGTCCATTTGCTTGAGTGATTGGCAGCTTGGGTGAATGTAAAGGAATCCACTGCACCGATCAAAAAACATATTGTAGCTCTCAACCTTGTAGTGCAAAAAATCTGGACAAAGACAAAAATAACAAAATAGGGACACATTTTAAATATTGCTCTTATAAACTTAACAAAGTTAGTAGAATAAAAGGTATTGTGTTACCATGCATTTTATGAAGGATATGAACTCTGAAGCTCAAATGCCTTTCATTATTTACTGAATTAAGTTCTCACAGATTGGCCACAAAAATCAAGAAATACACAATTTTTATGACTATTGGACCAAAAATATGAGGCAAAAATCTGGACGTTTTATGAAAATCTGGAAAGTTGAGAGGTATAATTGAAAAGAGTAGTGGGGACATTTCCCCTGATGCCCTGGCCAGATTTCTCCTAGCAGCATAAATACCACATTATTTTTTCCTTTAAAATTAATCCCCTGGACTAAGCTGGTCAGTAATGGATAAAACAAAATAAATGGTTTCTTCACTCTGGACACTCCTTTATTGCGCTGTTATGTTGCATTTCTTTCATGTACTGTGACTGTACTTTAACAGTTTCAAAATAAAACCTGCATTAAGTAAAATTGCACTGTATTACATTTTTTCTGTTAGTTGTAGGTAGTTTGTGTGGTCTTGTTACACTTGGGCATTAAGAAGGTGTTTTTTCTGCACCCTTGTGGCAGAAGTGTGTTGATCAATCTGTCTGAGCTGGAGATTGCTGGTGGAAGGCTTATTGTGTGCTTTCCTAATTGGTAGTTAGATTAAAACTTGTTTCTATTTGTTAGTATTTAGGTCTTGCATTTGGATGGTGCTGCTCTTTTTGCAGTAGTGGTTAACAGTGCCCTGAACAGATGCAAAAGCCTAAAAGCTCAGTTTTTGCATAAACAGCTGTGAAACCCTTCCAAGCTTTTCTGCTGCTCCAGGAGCAACTCCGTTCTGCACTGAGCAGAGTTGGCTTATTGATTAACCTTAGCCTACACAAAGTAAAGGTCTCTGTTGTAGCCTTGGCACTACCAGCACTGTCCTGTCATTAACCCATGCCCTTCCCTAATAAAATGTACAGTAAGAGCCTGCTATCATGGATGGAAAGTGTTCCCATCAACTCTGTGACAAGTGTGATAGACTTGGGCATCCTGAGGCAATGTAGAAATTGTCTCATGTATACCGACAAACTCTTACTCCTGAAACAAAGACACACTTAATGTGAGAGATGTAGTCGCACTATGAAACTGGAGGCAAGACTCTCACATAGGGACAAATCAAAAGCCAAACCGGTTGTCAGCACACACACACAAACTTCCCACACTAAATAAGGACACGACTAATAAAGCCACATATGTGGAGATGCTCACTAGTAACTTACCAAAAGATCAGATGCCTCCCAAACAGAAACCACTTGCATACATAACAATGCAAAAAACAACCACAACACATAATAGCACACACACCAGTCTTTCAACAAATAAGCCTATAAGGTGCATTACCACAAAACCTAATGTACTGGTCATAGATGACTCTATTGTGACACACACGGATGTTCCCCTTACCAGGCTGGATAAGGAGTGGGTTACAGTTAGCTGCCTAAGGTGCCAGGATTCGTCAAGCACTCATTCAACCACAAGTACCGATATGACTGCTTCATAGTCCATGTGGGGGTGAATGACATACCTCAATGGACTATATGAAGAGCAACATGGCTGAACTCCCAGATCAAATGTCACAGGCAGGTATAATCCTGACTTTAAGCAGCATTCTACCTACTCCAAGGATGATGCCACAGTACAAACAAAAAAATGATTGACATTAACAATTGGCTTAGCTTCTGGTGTCAGCCCAAGGGGATCCAGTATCTCTCAGCCTGGGAAGACATGGTCGACAGGCCATGCTGCTTTTCCAGAGATGGTTTCACCCATCTCCTCTAGGTTTTTGGATACTGGCAAAGGCATTTCCCACCCCTATTGTGCCTTTTTTAGGCAGTGTCAAAATAACCAACCTTCCAACGTAACAAATTCCTCTCTAGATAAACTCAAGGTACTGCTACTTAATGCTAGGAGTATAAACAAGAAACTGCAGTCCCTGGAAGCACTCCTCACTTTGGAAGATGCTAAT